>NC_088241.1:6999315-7006815 GCF_036934945.1 Oncorhynchus masou masou | reverse complement strand
ATGTCTGATTGGCGGCTGACTCCTGTGCTTCCATTCAATGGAGAAGAACAGCGAGAGAATGTACCCTGCTGAAAACACACACACACACACACACACACACACACACACACACACACACACACACACACACACACACACACACACACACACACACACATACACACACACACACATACACACACACACATTCACAGCCATACAAACAGTACACTTACACCTCGACCCTCTCTCTCACACAAGCATCCACACAACGCAGGTTACAGAACCAGAATGCATTCCCCCTGTCTTTTGTCTGTCTGCCGATGTGCTCCTCTCTTTCTACACATGGTGTGTAGTGTGTGTGTGTGTGTCACAGCTGTAGCTGTCTGCTTTAAATCTAAATTACAATTAATGTAATTGGCTCTCAATTCAAGGGATTGCTGTTTGACCCTCTAACCCCCCCCCTCTCTCTGCCGAGCACAATCTGCTTTGTGCTCTCCCTCTCCCTCTGCCTAGCACACTCTGCTTTGTGCTCTCCTCTCTCTCTCCCTCTGCCTAGCACACTCTGCTTTGTGCTCTCCCTCTCCCTCTGCCTAGCACACTCTGCTTTGTGCTCTCCTCTCTCTCTCCCTCTGCCTAGCACACTCTGCTTTGTGCTCTCCCTCTCCCTCTGCCTAGCACACTCTGCTTTGTGCTCTCCCTCTGCCTAGCACACTCTGCTTTGTGCTCTCCCTCTGCCTAGCACACTCTGCTTTGTGCTCTCCCTCTGCCTAGCACACTCTGCTTTGTGCTCTCCTTTTGTCTCTGCCTAGCACACTCTGCTTTGTGCTCTCCCTCTCTCTCCCTCTGCCTAGCACACTCTGCTTTGTGCTCTCCCTCTCTCTCTGCCTAGCACACTCTGCTTTGTGCTCTCCTCTCTCTCTCCCTCTGCCTAGCACACTCTGCTTTGTGCTCTCCCTCTCCCTCTGCCTAGCACACTCTGCTTTGTGCTCTCCTCTCTCTCTCCCTCTGCCTAGCACACTCTGCTTTGTGCTCTCCCTCTCCCTCTGCCTAGCACACTCTGCTTTGTGCTCTCCCTCTCCCTCTGCCTAGCACACTCTGCTTTGTGCTCTCCCTCTCCCTCTGCCTAGCACACTCTGCTTTGTGCTCTCCCTCTCCCTCTGCCTAGCACACTCTGCTTTGTGCTCTCCCTCTCCCTCTGCCTAGCACACTCTGCTTTGTGCTCTCCTCTCCCTCTGCCTAGCACACTCTGCTTTGTGCTCTCCCTCTCCCTCTGCCTAGCACACTCTGCTTTGTGCTCTCCCTCTCCCTCTGCCTAGCACACTCTGCTTTGTGCTCTCCCTCTCCCTCTGCCTAGCACACTCTGCTTTGTGCTCTCCCTCTCTCTCTGCCTAGCACACTCTGCTTTGTGCTCTCCCTCTCCCTCTCTCTCTGCCTAGCACGCTCTGCTTTGTGCTCTCCCTCTCCCTCTGCCTAGCACACTCTGCTTTGTGCTCTCCCTCTCCCTCTCTCTCTGCCTAGCACGCTCTGCTTTGTGCTCTCCCTCTCCCTCTGCCTAGCACACTCTGCTTTGTGCTCTCCTTTTCTCTCTGCCTAGCATGCTCTGCTTTGTGCTCTCCCTCTCTCTCTGCCTAGCACACTCTGCTTTGTGCTCTCCCTCTCCCTCTCTCTCTGCCTAGCACGCTCTGCTTTGTGCTCTCAATCTCCCTCTGCCTAGCACGCTTTGCTTTGTGCTCTCCCTCTATCTCTGCCTAGCACTCTGCTTTGTGCTCTCCTCTCTCTCTCCCTCTGCCTAGCACACTCTGCTTTGTGCTCTCCCTCTCCCTCTGCCTAGCACACTCTGCTTTGTGCTCTCCCTCTCCCTCTGCCTAGCACGCTCTGCTTTGTGCTCTCCCTCTCCCTCTGCCTAGCACACTCTGCTTTGTGCTCTCCCTCTCCCTCTGCCTAGCACACTCTGCTTTGTGCTCTCTCTCTCCCTCTGCCTAGCACACTCTGCTTTGTGCTCTCCCTCTCCCTCTGCCTAGCACACTCTGCTTTGTGCTCTCCCTCTCCCTCTGCCTAGCACACTCTGCTTTGTGCTCTCTCTCTCCCTCTGCCTAGCACACTCTGCTTTGTGCTCTCCTTTTGTCTCTGCCTAGCACACTCTGCTTTGTGCTCTCCCTCTCCCTCTGCCTAGCACACTCTGCTTTGTGCTCTCCCTCTCCCTCTGCCTAGCATGCTCTGCTTTGTGCTCTCCCTCTCCCTCTCTCTCTGCCTAGCATGCTCTGCTTTGTGCTCTCACTCTCTCTCTGCCTAGCATGCTCTGCTTTGTGCTCTCCCTCTCTCTCTGCCTAGCATGCTCTGCTTTGTGCTCTCCCTCTCCCTCTCTCTCTGCCTAGCATGCTCTGCTTTGTGCTCTCCCTCTCTCTCTGCCTAGCACGCTCTGCTTTGTGCTCTCCCTCTCCTCTCTCTCTGCCTAGCACGCTCTGCTTTGTGCTCTCAATCTCCCTCTGCCTAGCACGCTCTGCTTTGTGCTCTCCCTCTCCCCTCTCTCTCTGCCTAGCACACTCTGCTTTGTGCTCTCCCTCTCCCTCTGCCTAGCACACTCTGCTTTGTGCTCTCCCTCTCCCTCTGCCTAGCACACTCTGCTTTGTGCTCTCCCTCTCCCTCTGCCTAGCACACTCTGCTTTGTGCTCTCCTCTCTCTCTCCCTCTGCCTAGCACACTCTGCTTTGTGCTCTCCCTCTCCCTCTGCCTAGCACACTCTGCTTTGTGCTCTCCTTTTGTCTCTGCCTAGCATGCTCTGCTTTGTGCTCTCCCTCTCCCTCTGCCTAGCACACTCTGCTTTGTGCTCTCCTCTCTCTCTCCCTCTGCCTAGCACACTCTGCTTTGTGCTCTCCCTCTCCCTCTGCCCAGCACGCTCTGCTTTGTGCTCTCCCTCTCCCTCTGCCTAGCACACTCTGCTTTGTGCTCTCCTCTCCCTCTCCCTCTGCCCAGCACACTCTGCTTTGTGCTCTCCCTCTCCCTCTGCCTAGCACACTCTGCTTTGTGCTCTCCCTCTCCCTCTGCCTAGCACACTCTGCTTTGTGCTCTCCCTCTCCCTCTGCCTAGCACACTCTGCTTTGTGCTCTCCCTCTCTCTCTGCCTAGCACACTCTGCTTTGTGCTCTCCCTCTCCCTCTGCCTAGCACACTCTGCTTTGTGCTCTCCCTCTCCCTCTGCCTAGCACACTCTGCTTTGTGCTCTCCTTTTCTCTCTGCCTAGCATGCTCTGCTTTGTGCTCTCCCTCTCTCTCTGCCTAGCACGCTCTGCTTTGTGCTCTCCCTCTCCCTCTCTCTCTGCCTAGCACGCTCTGCTTTGTGCTCTCAATCTCCCTCTGCCTAGCATGCTCTGCTTTGTGCTCTCCCTCTCCCTCTCTCTCTGCCTAGCATGCTCTGCTTTGTGCTCTCCCTCTCTCTCTGCCTAGCATGCTCTGCTTTGTGCTCTCCCTCTCTCTCTGCCTAGCATGCTCTGCTTTGTGCTCTCCCTCTCCCTCTCTCTCTGCCTAGCATGCTCTGCTTTGTGCTCTCCCTCTCTCTCTGCCTAGCACGCTCTGCTTTGTGCTCTCCCTCTCCCTCTCTCTCTGCCTAGCACGCTCTGCTTTGTGCTCTCAATCTCCCTCTGCCTAGCACGCTCTGCTTTGTGCTCTCCCTCTCCCTCTCTCTCTGCCTAGCACACTCTGCTTTGTGCTCTCCCTCTCCCTCTGCCTAGCACACTCTGCTTTGTGCTCTCCTTTTGTCTCTGCCTAGCACACTCTGCTTTGTGCTCTCCCTCTCTCTCTGCCTAGCACACTCTGCTTTGTGCTCTCCCTCTCCCTCTGCCTAGCACACTCTGCTTTGTGCTCTCCCTCTCCCTCTCTCTCTGCCTAGCACAATCTGCTTTGTGCTCTCCCTCTCCCTCTGCCTAGCACACTCTGCTTTGTGCTCTCCTCTCTCTCTCCCTCTGCCTAGCACACTCTGCTTTGTGCTCTCCCTCTCCCTCTGCCTAGCACACTCTGCTTTGTGCTCTCCTCTCTCTCTCCCTCTGCCTAGCACACTCTGCTTTGTGCTCTCCCTCTCCCTCTGCCTAGCACACTCTGCTTTGTGCTCTCCCTCTCCCTCTGCCTAGCACACTCTGCTTTGTGCTCTCTCTCTCCCTCTGCCTAGCACACTCTGCTTTGTGCTCTCCCTCTCCCTCTGCCTAGCACACTCTGCTTTGTGCTCTCCCTCTCCCTCTGCCTAGCACACTCTGCTTTGTGCTCTCCCTCTCCCTCTGCCTAGCACACTCTACTTTGTGCTCTCCCTCTCTCTCTGCCTAGCACGCTCTGCTTTGTAGTCTCCCTCTCTCTCTGCCCAGCACGCTCTGCTTTGTGCTGTCCCTCTCCCTCTCTCTCTGCCTAGCACTCTGCTTTGTGCTCTCCCTCTCCCTCTCTCTCTGACTTGCACGCTCTGCTTTGTACTCTCCCTCTCTCTCTGCCTAGCACGCTCTGCTTTGTACTCTCCCTCGCTCTCTGCCCAGCATGCTCTGCTTTGTGCTGTCCCTCTCCCTTTCTCTCTGCCTAGCACATTCTGCTTTGTGATCTCCCTCTCTCTTTCTCATCTTTTCCGTGTTCTTCTCTCTGTTCTGCTTTTCCTCATCAATATTCCTCTCCGCCCTCTACCTCTATCAGTACATCCATCTTTCTCTCAGTGTAATACTTCCTCCCGTATCCCCATCCCCATCCCTGGTCCATCCCATCTTCCCTCACTCCCTTTATCCTATCCTACCACTAGCATGTTCTTTGCTCACCATTCATCCATCCAATTGTCTGGATGTTTTACCTCTCTGTTCCCTTTCTCCCTGCATCCCTCCTTCTCTCCCTGTGATAATCAGAGGAATAATGTGTCTCATTGTATTCTTTATATATTCTGTTCTATTTATAATGAAGAGACATCAGCCTTCTACAGTCAGAGCACAGGGACATGGTGTGCATTGGGAGAGGAGAGAAAGAGCGATTGAACGAGGGAGGGAGTGGTGGTTGTGGGTTGAGGGGGGTAGGAAATTGGTCTGGCTAGCGGAACAGCTTTTCACCTCTCTCTCTCTCCCTCTCTCTCTCTGTCTCTCTCTCTCTCTCTCTCTCTCCCTCTCTCTCTCTGTCTCTCTCTCTCTCTCCATTCTGCTTTGTATTCTGCTGAGATGACAGGGGGAAAGCTTTATTGCTCGGAGTTGGTATCGATCGGGGCCCCTAGTAGGGGGGAAGGGGAGGGATGCACACTGCCGGCCCTTTCTCAACGACACGTGCTTCAAATCCCACCTCAACCCACTCCTCCCTCTCTCTCTCTCCCTGACTCTGAAATTCAAATTCAAGGCTCCTATTCTCCAAAGGGTAGGAGAGAAAGGTGTCTGCCTGCTTCCCCTGGCTGACCGAAGGCCTGAATGGAGCTTCAATCTGATAAGTCATCTTCCACAAACACAAACAACCAGAAGAAAGATGCATAAATATTTTTTTAAAGACAGGAGAATATATGACCCACCCATAACCCCTTCTTCTCTCCTTCATCTTTCTATATAATGGTCCTTGCCTCCTCCTCTCCTCTCCATCTTTCTATATAATGGTCCTTGCCTCCTCCTCTCCTCTCCATCTTTCTATATAATGGTCCTTGCCTCCTCCTCTCCTCTCCATCTTTCTATATAATGGTCCTTGCCTCCTCCTCTCTCCTCCATCTTTCTATATAATGGTCCTTGCCTCCTCCTCTCCTCTCCATCTTTCTATATAATGGTCCTTGCCTCCTCCTCTCTCCTCCATCTTTCTATATAATGGTCCTTGCCTCCTCCTCTCTCCTCCATCTTTCTATATAATGGTCCTTGCCTCCTCCTCTCCTCTCCATCTTTCTATATAATGGTCCTTGCCTCCTCCTCTCCTCTCCATCTTTCTATATAATGGTCCTTGCCTCCTCCTCTCTCCTCCATCTTTCTATATAATGGTCCTTGCCTCCTCCTCTCCTCTCCATCTTTCTATATAATGGTCCTTGCCTCCTCCTCTCCTCTCCATATTTCTATATAATGGTCCTTGCCTCCTCCTCTCCTCTCCATCTTTCTATATAATGGTCCTTGCCTCCTCCTCTCCTCTCCATATTTCTATATAATGGTCCTTGCCTCCTCCTCTCTCCTCCATCTTTCTATATAATGGTCCTTGCCTCCTCCTCTCCTCTCCATCTTTCTATATAATGGTCCTTGCCTCCTCCTCTCCTCTCCATATTTCTATATAATGGTCCTTGCCTCCTCCTCTCCTCTCCATATTTCTATATAATGGTCCTTGCCTCCTCCTCTCCTCTCCATCTTTCTATATAATGGTCCTTGCCTCCTCCTCTCCTCTCCATATTTCTATATAATGGTCCTTGCCTCCTCCTCTCCTCTCCATATTTATATATAATGGTCCTTGCCTCCTCCTCTCCTCTCCATCTTTCTCCTTCAATACCTTTATTTTCTCAGAGTCAGGTGAGAATTATTTCTTTCACAAGTGAAGAATGAGCAGGGCCTAACATGCATAATTCACACACAAACACACACACACACACACACACACACACACACACACACACACACACACACACACACACACACACACACACACACACTGACCCTGGGTACAGTATGTTTCTCTAAAGCCCATCGAGATGCTTTATTCATTTTCATGCAGTAGCCCTTCTGCAATTCATCTCCAGAGTAGGATTATAAACCAACAGATTCCAAATGCCTATTTCCTTTCCTCTGTAAGGAATGAACCAACCAAGCAGTGAAACAGAGCAACAGCTTCCGTCTGTTTATCCATTAAGGACATGCGTGACGCTTCACATGTCACTGAGGAGCGGAACAGATTGGCCTTTCGGCCCACCGGGTTCAAGTCCATGACCAGAGGGTTGGAGGGTCCACTATTCCCCAGGGGGGAGAGTCCCCTGCTGTCTCCCCCCAGAGCGATGCTCCTCACCCCTCCTGTCCTGCTGGCTCTCTAAGCCCTACATAGACTGACTGATCACACACACATATGTAGACCTGAGCCTGCAGACTTAATGGACCTGTTTCAAATGGTACAGTATAATCACTGTCAATCAACTTAGCTAGCTACCGCTTTCTATTCACTATTCTCACAATAGAACTGTTTTTAGTTTTACAATGTGAAAGAGTCTGCAGTGTTTTCATCCAGTTCAAAATCATCCTCACACCTGCTGCTTGGTTGACATGACCAACACACACCATCACCTGAGAAATCTCTGAGTGGAAAATCTGAAAAGATATATGTGCTATTTGAGTGAACAGTAAGCCTAGATTTCCTCCAGGTATTATATTAAGTCCTAGCCGTGTGGTGTGGTGGATGTATGCCTTTAGATTGGGTTCAGTGATAAGAGTATCCACACACACACACACACACACACACACACACACACACACACACACACACACACACACACACACACACACACACACACACACACACACACACACACACACACACACACACACACACACACATACACACACACACACAC
>NC_088241.1:6966815-6994315 GCF_036934945.1 Oncorhynchus masou masou | reverse complement strand
ACTTCTGTTCACCCTGCCAGTTCAGACACAGACACACACAAGTCTCTTCACCCATATCTGTACCCACACTTCTGAAGTCTCCCACTCTCTAAAACTCAAACTCCCTCCACCTTCAAAACAAACAACACTCTATCAAAACTCCATCATCTACTGTACCTATCAAATAGCCTAACGACTGTATATGTATGCAATATATATTTGGTATGCATAATATAATATCTGATCAATATCTGATTAACAAATATCTGAATAACAAATATATTGCCTTTTAGGGTGAGACTGGTAATGTAGATCTATGGTAATGTAGATATGTAGTCATGTAGCCTATGGTAATGTTGATCTGGGGTAATGTAGATGTGTGGTAATGTAGATCTATGGTAATATAGATATGTGGCCATGTATATATGTGGTCATATAGATCTGTGGTGATGTATATATGTGGTAATGTAGATCTATGGTCATGTAGATATGTGGCCATGTAGATCTGTGGTAATGTAGGTATGTGGTAATGTAGATATGTAGTAATGTAGATCTGTAGTAATATAGTTATGTGGTAATGTAGATATGTGGTCATGTAGGTATGTGTTAATGTAGATATGTGGTAATGTAGGTCTGTGGTAATGTAGATATGTGGTAATGTAGATCTATGGTCATGTAGATATGTGGTAATGTAGGTATGTGGTTATATAGATCTATGGTAATGTAGGTCTGTGGTAATGTGTATATGTGGTCATGTAAATATGTGGTAATGTAGATCTATGGTAATATAGAAATGTGGTCATGTAGATCTGTGGTAATGTAGGTCTGTGGTTATGTAGATATGTGGTCATGTAGATATGTGGTAATGTAGATCTGTGGTAATGTAGGTCTGTGGTAATGTAGATATGTGGTAATGTAGATATATGGTCATGTAGATCTGTGGTAATGTAGGTCTGTGGTAATGTAGATCTATGGTCATGTAGATATGTGGTCATATAGATATATGGTAATGTAGGTTTGTGGTAATCTATATATGTGGTAATGTAGGTCTGTGGTAATGTAGATATGTGGTAATGTAGATTGATTTTAATGTAGATATGTGGTCATGTAGCTCTATGGTAATGTATATCTGTGGTAATGTAGTGGTGTGGTAATGTAGATCTAGGGTAATGTAGATGTGTGGTAATGTAGACCGGAGGTAATGCATATATGTGATAATGTATATATGTGGTAATATAGTCCTATGGTAATGTAGATATGTGCTAATGTAGATCTATGGTAATGTATATATGTGGTAATGTAGTCATATGGCAATGTAGAATGTGGTAATGTAGATCTAGGGTAATGTAGATATGTGGTAATGTAGATCTGAGGTAATGTAGATAAGTGGTAATGTAGATATGTGGCAATGTATATGTGTGGTAATGTAGATCTGTTGTAATGCATATCGGTGGTAATGTAGATATGTGGTCATGTAGATCGGAGGTAATGCATATATGTGATAATGTAGATATGTGGTAATATAGTCCTATGGTAATGTAGATATGTGCTAATGTAGATCTATGGTAATGTAGATATGCGGTAATGTAGTCTTATGGTAATGTAGATATGTGGTAATGTAGATCTGAGGTAATGTAGATAAGTGGTAATGTAGATATGTGGCAATGTATATGTGTGGTAATGTAGATCTGTGGTAATGTAGATATGTGGTAATGTAGATCGGAGGTAATGTAGATCTGTGGTAATGTAGATATGTGGTAATGTAGATTTTAGGGTAATGTAGATATGTGGTCATGTAGATCTGAGGTAATGTAGATATGTGGTAATGTAGAAATGTGGTAATGTAGATATGTGGTAATGTAGTCCTATGGTAATGTAGATCCATGGTAATGTAGATCTATGTTAATGTCAGAGCAGCACAGTGAGATTAGCCCTGAACTCTTAGTGCATGGCAGGCAGCCATTCCCATTCATCCGTTCTCTGTCTCCCGCCTGCTCCCTCCACAATGCATGAACTCACTCAACGTTATTTCATCATACACACACGCACACACACCCTATCCCTGTGCAGAGCACCTACCCAGCACAACACAACACACACCCTATCCCTGTGCAGAGCACCTACCCAGCACAACACAACACACACCCTATCCCTGTGTAGAGCACCTACCCAGCACAACACAACACAACACACACCCTATCCCTGTGCAGAGCACCTACCCAGCACAACACAACACACACCCTATCCCTGTGCAGAGCACCTACCCAGCACAACACAACACACACCCTATCCCTGTGCAGAGCACCTACCCAGCACAACACAACACACACCCTATCCCTGTGTAGAGCACCTACCCAGCACAACACAACACAACACACACCCTATCCCTGTGCAGAGCACCTACCCAGCACAACACAACACACACCCTATCCCTGTGTAGAGCACCTACCCAGCACAACACAACACACACCCTATCCCTGTGTAGAGCACCTACCCAGCACAACACAACACACACCCTATCCCTGTGCAGAGCACCGACCCAGCACAACACAACACAACACAACCCCCCCCACCCTCCACAGTGTGCAACTACCCAACACAACACAACACAGCCCCCCCCACCCTCCACAGTGTGCAACTACCCAACACAACACAACACAGCCCCCCACCCTCCACAGTGTGCAACTACCCAACACAACACAACACAGCCCCCCCACCCTCCACAGTGTGCAACTACCCAACACAACACACCCCCCCCCACCCTCCACAGTGTGAAACTACCGAACACAACACAACCCCCCCCACCCTCCACAGTGTGCAACTACCCAACACAACACAGCCCCCCCACCCTCCACAGTGTGAAACTACCGAACACAACACAACCCCCCACCCTCCACAGTGTGCAACTACCCAACACAACACAGCCCCCCACCCTCCACAGTGTGAAACTACCGAACACAACACAACCCCCCCCCCACCCTCCACAGTGTGCATCTACCCAACACAAAACTATCATTCAGCAAATAATTTCCAGTTTGCCTGTTTGTCATCAGTGGGACGAGCTCGTCAGCAAGCATTTCAAGGTAAAGTCTATATCCGTTATATTCAGCACGTGGAAAATACAACTTGATTCGATTTGATTTGAGAAAGGTGTAGGCAAAACAATAGGAGAGAAGAAGCATTCAAGAAGGAGAGAAAAGGTTAAGAAAGTAGAAGACAGAAGGAATCTGAAGTCAGTGCAGTATTGTGTGACATATTTTTGCATGAGTGAGTTAGTGAGAGAACACTGTAAATATGTATTAGAGTGTCTCTTCTCAGTATCCATATTTATATAGTCAATGCCTTCTCTCTCTCTCTCTCTCTCTCTCTCTCTCTCTCTCTCTCTCTCTCTACCTCTCTCCCTTTCGCGCGCTCTCTCTCTCCACCTCACTCTCTCTATTCCTCTATCTCTCCCTCTCCCTGCCCACACCGGTCTTTAACCTTGGCCCTTGGTGACTCTGCCTATAGTTATAAAGTCACCCCTCCTCCTCCTAACCTCTCCCTCTACCCCCCTTCCTCCTCCTCCCTACCTCTCCCTCGACCCTTCCTCCCTCATCCTCCCTACCTCTCCCTCTACCCCTCCTTCCTCCTCCTCCCTACCTCTCCCTCTACCCCTCCTTCCTCCTCCTCCCTACCACTCCCTCTACCCCTCCTTCCTCCTCCCCCTACCTCTCCCTCTACCACCCCTTCCTCCTCCTCCCTACCACTCCCTCTACCCCTCCTTCCACCTCCTCCCTATCTCTCCCTCTACCCCTCCTTCCTCCTCCTCCCTATCTCTCCCTCTACCCCTCCTTCCTCCTCCTCCTCCCTACCTCTCCCTCTACCCCTCCTTCCTCCTCCTCCCTATCTCTCCCTCTACCCCTCCTTCCTCCTCCTCCTCCCTACCTCTCCCTCTACCCCTCCTTCCTCCTCCTCCCTATCTCTCCCTCTACCCCTCCTTCCTCCTCCTCCTCCCTATCTCTCCCTCTACCCCTCCTTCCTCCTCCTCCTCCCTACCTCTCCCTCTACCCCTCCTTCCTCCTCCTCCCTACCTCTCCCTCTACCCCTCCTTCCTCCTCCTCCCTACCTCTCCCTCTACCCCTCCTTCCTCCTCCTCCCTATCTTTCCCTCTACCCCTCCTTCCTCCTCCTCCCTACCTCTCCCTCTAGCCCTCCTTCCTCCACCTCCCTACCACTCCCTCTACCTCCTTCCTCCTCCTCCCTATCTCTCCCTCTACCCCTCCTTCCTCCTCCTCCCTACCTCTCCCTCTACCCCTCCTTCCTCCTCCTCCCTACCTCTCCCTCTACCCCTCCCTCTACCCCTCCTTCCTCCTCCTCCCTACCTCTCCCTCTACCCCTCCTTCCTCCTCCTCCCTACCTCTACCCCTCCTTCCTCCTCCTCCCTACCTCTCCCTCTACCCCTCCTTCCTCCACCTCCCTACCCCTCCTTCTACCCCTCCTTCCTCCTCCTCCCTACCTCTCCCTCTACCCCTCCTTCCTCCTCCTCCCTACCTCTCCCTCTAGCCCTCCTTCCTCCACCTCCCTACCACTCCCTCTACCTCCTTCCTCCTCCTCCCTATCTCTCCCTCTACCCCTCCTTCCTCCTCCTCCCTACCTCTCCCTCTACCCCTCCTTCCTCCTCCTCCCTACCTCTCCCTCTACCCCTCCCTCTACCCCTCCTTCCTCCTCCTCCCTACCTCTCCCTCTACCCCTCCTTCCTCCTCCTCCCTACCTCTCCCTCTACCCCTCCTTCCTCCACCTCCCTACCTCTCCCTCTACCCCTCCTTCTACCCCTCCTTCCTCCTCCTCCCTACCTCTCCCTCTACCCCTCCTTCTACCCCTCCTTCCTCCTCCTCCCTACCTCTCCCTCTACCCCTCCTCCCTATCTCTCCCTCTACCCCGGGCACTGCTGTTGTCCACTGTTCAAACTCTCTCTCTCTCTCTCTCTCTCTCTCTCTCTCTCTCTCTCATTCATAGTAAACACTATTGATTTTCAACAGGGAAAATAAAAAAAGCCATGAATTTTAATGACCCTATCTGTCCCCTTCTCCGTTCCCTTCCCTTCATCCCCCTTCTTCTTTCCTGAGGGGAGGATAAAGAGATAGGGATCAGGAATGTGTATGGTTGTGTGCATGTGTATCGTATGTGTGAGTTAAGGTTGGGTGGGGGGGGGGGCATTTCTCATTTCCCAGCTGTGCCTCTCTCAAAAACAGCCCCCTCCTCCTCCCCTCACAGTTGGTCCCACTGGGGAGTGGGATGGGGAGAATGGAGAGGGAGAGGTGATCTCATATATACACATGGCAGATAGCCCTGTCCCCCAAGCATCCACACCAGCACTACACCAAGGCCACACCAAACAGATATGTAGCACACACTGATCTAGACCCAACAGGCTAACATCACATTGAACATAAACAGTGATACTGACTGTGCTACGGACTGATAATTTTGTATTTGATATACTAATTGTATCAACATTGATGGTAGACGACTGATAATAACAATGTGTGGGATAATGGGAGGTGGGGGGTTTCTCTCTCCATCAATCGTTCACTCTATCTGTCTCTCCCACCTGCTCCCTCCTCTCTCTCTCTCTCTCTCTCTCTCTCTCTCTCCTACTCTGTGTATTGATTTTGCTATAAGCGGTACAGACAAAGGCAGACTTCATCAACGAGCCCTGAACACTGCAACATCTCCTCAATAATCACTCCATCGTGGGAGAGAGGGGGGAGAAGACAGGGAGAAAAGGAGGAAGAGGGGGGAAGAGGAAGTGTTATGTAGAGAGAAATAAAGGGAGAGAGAGAGAAAGACAAATCGAGAGAGAGAGAGAGAAAGACAGAGAGAGAAAGACAGAGTAAGAGAGAGAGAGAGAGTGAGAGAGAGAGAGAGAGAAAGACAGAGCGAGAGAGAGAGAGAGAGAGAGAGGGAGAGAGAGAGAGAGAGAGGGAGAGAGAGAGAGAGAGAGAGAGAGAGAGAGAGAGAGAGAGAGAGAGAGAGAGAGAGAAAGAGAAAGAGAAAGAGAGAGAGAGAGAGAGAGAGAGAGAGGGAGAGAGAGAGAGAGCATGGCCATGCTAGCTCATAAGCTGCTAATGAGTACCGCCAATGCCACCGCACTGAGCAGGAATCAAAGTCCTCTCTCTATCACTACAACTCCTAATTACTGTAAACCTCGTTAGGACGAGCTCAGGCTGGGGCTCACTAGGACTACTGAAATACACTGACAGCTTTAATTATCTTGGTTGATGAAAATCAAAGAGTTTGGTTATACTGTGCAACCGCACCCAAGCTTGATATGTCCTACAGGTTACTATTGTGGATTTCTATGGTGACACTGTACAGCGTCGTTTCTGAGTAGTGGTGGTAGAACTCTGTATTTGCTGTTCGTGTATAATGACTGTAGTCTCTACTGAATCGTAGTGGTAGTCGCAGGTAAATGAAGTGTAATACTTTTGTGTAGTATTTGCTAGTGTGGCAGTCTAAGGGAGTAACAGGTGTAGGCAGCAGGTCTCCATGTAACTCAATCTGTTCCTCTGGTGTCCCCCTCTTTTCCTCTCCTCCTCTCCCCCGTTCCTCCTTTCGTCTGATCAAAGAACCTTCCATTCAATCTCCTCTCCCTCCACTTCTCCCTCCCCCCTCTCTCCCTCCATCATAATTTGACTGATGATTACATCTGTCACTCAAGGCAGCATGTGGCCAATGAGGAACGAGGGGTGAAAGACAGGGGAGGGGCCGGTGGTTGTGGTAGAAGAGGATTTTTTTGTTTTGACCATTTTTGTGTTCAAATCTGTTCTGTTTCTTTGATCATTTATTTATCTCTCTCTCTCTCTCTCTCTCTCTCTCTCTTCCCCCTGGCTACTTACCTCTCTCTCTCTCTTCCCCCTGGCTACTTATCTCTCTCTCTCTCTTCCCCCCTGGCTACAAACCTCTCTCTCTCTCTTTTTTCCCTCCTGTCTACTTACTTCTCTCTCTCTCTTTCCCCCTGGCTACTTACTCTCTCTCTCTCTCTCTTCCCCCTGGCTACTTACTCTCTCTCTCTCTCTCTCTTCCCCCTGGCTACTTACCTATTTCTCTCTCTTCCCCCTGGCTACTTACCTCTCTCTCTCTCTGTCTTTTCCCCCCTGGCTACTTACCTCTCTCTCTCTCTCTTCCCTCCTGGCTACTTACATCTCTCTCTCTGTCTTTTCCCCCCTGGCTACTTACCTCTCTTTCTCTCTGTCTTTTCCCCCCTGGCTACTTACCTCTCTCTCTTCCCCCCTGGCTACTTACCTCTCTCCCTCTCTTCCCCCCTGGCTACTTACCTCTCTCTCTCTTCCCCCCTGGCTACTTATCTCTCTCTCTCTCTCTCTCCCCCCTGGCTACAAACTCTCTCTCTCTCTCTTTTCCCTCCTAGCTACGTACTTCTCTCTCTCTCTCTTCCCCCCTGGCTACTTACCTCTCTCTCTCTCTTCCCCCCTGGCTACAAACCTCTCTCTCTCTCTCTTTTCCCTCCTGTCTACTTACTTCTCTCTCTCTCTCTTTCCCCCTGGCTACTTACCTCTCTCTCTCTCTCTCTCTTCCCCCCTGGCTACTTACCTCTCTCTCTCTCTCTTCCCCCCTGGCTACTTACCTCTCTCTCTCTCTCTTCCCCCCTGGCTACTTACCTCTTTCTCTCTCTGTCTTTTCCCCCCTGGCTACTTACCTCTCTCTCTCTCTCTTCCCCCCTGGCTACTTAACTCTCTCTCTCTGTCTTTTCCCCCCTGGCTACTTACCTCTCTTTCTCTCTGTCTTTTCCCCCTGGCTACTTACCTCTCTCTCTTCCCCCTGGCTACTTACCTCTCTCCCTCTCTTCCCCCTGGCTACTTACCTCTCTCTCTCTCTCTCTTCCCCCTGGCTACTTACCTCTCTCTCTCTCTCTTCCCCCTGGCTACTTACCTCTCTCTCTCTCTCTTCCCCCCTGGCTACTTACCTCTCTCTCTCTCTTCCACCTGGCTACTTACCTCTCTCTCTCTCTTCCCCCCTGGCTACTTACCTCTCTCTCTCTATCTCTTCCCCCTTGGCTACTTACCTCTCTCCATCTCTCTCTCTCTTCCCCCTGGCTACTTACCTCTCTCTCTCTCTGTCTTTTCCCCCCTGGCTACTTACCTCTCTCTCTCTCTCTTCCCCCTGGCTACTTACCTCTCTCTCTCTTCCCCCCTGGCTACTTACCTCTCTCTCTCTCTTCCCCCCTGGCTACTTACCTCTCTCTCTCTCTCTTCCCCCCTGGCTACACACCTCTCTCTCTCGCTCTCTCTTCCCCCCTGGTTACTTACCTGTCTCTCTCTCTCTTCCCCCTGGCTACTTACCTCTCTCTCTCTCTCTCTCTCTTCCCCCTGGCTACATACCCCTCTCTCTCTTCCCCCTGGCTACTTACCTCTCTCTCTTCCCCTCTGGCTACTTACCTCCTCTCTCTCTCTTCCCCCTGGCTACTTACCTCTCTCTCTCACTTCCCCCTGGCTACTTACTCTCTCTCTCTCTCTCTTCCCCCCTGGCTACTTACCTCTCTCTCTCTTCCCCCTGGCTACTTACCTCTCTCTCTCTCTTCCCCCTGGCTACTTACCTCTCTCTCTCTCTTCCCCCTGGCTACTTATCTCTCTCTCTCTCTTCCCCCCTGGCTACAAACCTCTCTCTCTCTCTTTTTTCCCTCCTGTCTACTTACTTCTCTCTCTCTCTCTTTCCCCCTGGCTACTTACCTCTCTCTCTCTCTCTCTTCCCCCTGGCTACTTACCTCTCTCTCTCTCTCTCTCTCTCTCTTCCCCCTGGCTACTTACCTCTCTCTCTCTCTGTCTTTTCCCCCCTGGCTACTTACCTCTCTCTCTCTCTCTTCCCTCCTGGCTACTTACATCTCTCTCTCTGTCTTTTCCCCCCTGGCTACTTACCTCTCTTTCTCTCTGTCTTTTCCCCCCTGGCTACTTACCTCTCTCTCTTCCCCCCTGGCTACTTACCTCTCTCCCTCTCTTCCCCCTGGCTACTTACCCTCTCTCTCTTCCCCCTGGCTACTTATCTCTCTCTCTCTCTCTTCCCCCTGGCTACAAACCTCTCTCTCTCTCTCTTTTCCTCCTAGCTACGTACTCTCTCTCTTCCCCCTGGCTACTTACCTCTCTCTCTCTCTTCCCCCTGGCTACAAACCTCTCTCTCTCTCTTTTCCCTCCTGTCTACTTACTTCTCTCTCTCTCTCTTTCCCCCTGGCTACTTACCTCTCTCTCTCTCTCTCTCTTCCCCCCTGGCTACTTACCTCTCTCTCTCTCTTCCCCCTGGCTACTTACCTCTCTCTCTCTCTCTTCCCCCCTGGCTACTTACCTCTTTCTCTCTCTGTCTTTTCCCCCTGGCTACTTACTCTCTCTCTCTCTCTTCCCCCTGGCTACTTAACTCTCTCTCTGTCTTTTCCCCCCTGGCTACTTACCTCTCTTTCTCTCTGTCTTTTCCCCCCTGGCTACTTACCTCTCTCTCTTCCCCCTGGCTACTTACCTCTCTCCCTCTCTTCCCCCCTGGCTACTTACCTCTCTCTCTCTCTCTTCCCCCCTGGCTACTTACCTCTCTCTCTCTCTCTTCCCCCTGGCTACTTACCTCTCTCTCTCTCTTCCACCTGGCTACTTACCTCTCTCTCTCTCTTCCCCCCTGGCTACTTACCTCTCTCTCTCTATCTCTTCCCCCTTGGCTACTTACCTCTCTCCATCTCTCTCTCTCTCTTCCCCCCTGGCTACTTACCTCTCTCTCTCTCTGTCTTTTCCCCCCTGGCTACTTACCTCTCTCTCTCTCTCTTCCCCCCTGGCTACTTACCTCTCTCTCTCTTCCCCCCTGGCTACTTACCTCTCTCTCTTCCCCCCTGGCTACTTACCTCTCTCTCTCTCTCTCTCTTCCCCCTGGCTACACACCTCTCTCTCTCGCTCTCTCTTCCCCCTGGTTACTTACCTGTCTCTCTCTCTCTTCCCCCCTGGCTACTTACCTCTCTCTCTCTCTCTCTCTTCCCCCCTGGCTACATACCCCTCTCTCTCTTCCCCCCTGGCTACTTACCCCTCTCTCTCTCTTCCCCTCTGGCTACTTACCTCTCTCTCTCTCTTCCCCCTGGCTACTTACCTCTCTCTTCCCCCTGGCTACTTACCTCTCTCTCTCTTCCCCCTGGCTACTTATCTCTCTCTCTTCCCCCTGGCTACAAACCTCTCTCTCTCTCTTTTTTTCCTCCTGTCTACTTACTTCTCTCTCTCTTTCCCCCTGGCTACTTACCTCTCTCTCTCTCTTCCCCCTGGCTACTTACCTCTCTCTCTCTCTCTCTCTCTTCCCCCCTGGCTACTTACCTATTTCTCTCTCTTCCCCCCTGGCTACTTACCTCTCTCTCTCTCTGTCTTTTCCCCCCTGGCTACTTACCTCTCTCTCTCTCTTCCCTCCTGGCTACTTACATCTCTCTCTCTGTCTTTTCCCCCTGGCTACTTACTCTCTTTCTCTCTGTCTTTTCCCCCTGGCTACTTACTCTCTCTCTCTTCCCCCTGGCTACTTACCTCTCCCTCTCTTCCCCCCTGGCTACTTACTCTCTCTCTTCCCCATTGGCTACTTATCTCTCTCTCTCTCTCTTCCCCCCTGGCTACAAACCTCTCTCTCTCTCTCTTTCCCTCCTAGCTACGTACTTCTCTCTCTCTCTCTTCCCCCTGGCTACTTACCTCTCTCTCTCTTCCCCCTGGCTACAAACCTCTCTCTCTCTTTTCCCTCCTGTCTACTTACTTCTCTCTCTCTTCCCCCTGGCTACTTACCTCTCTCTCTCTCTCTCTTCCCCCTGGCTACTTACCTCTCTCTCTCTTCCCCCTGGCTACTTACCTCTCTCTCTCTCTCTTCCCCCTGGCTACTTACCTCTTTCTCTCTCTGTCTTTTCCCCCTGGCTACTTACCTCTCTCTCTCTCTTCTTCCCCCTGGCTACTTAACTCTCTCTCTGTCTTTTCCCCCTGGCTACTTACCTCTCTTTCTCTCTGTCTTTTCCCTGGCTACTTACTCTCTCTCTTCCCCCTGGCTACTTACCTCTCTCCCTCTCTTCCCCCTGGCTACTTACTCTCTCTCTCTTCCCCCTGGCTACTTACCTCTCTCTCTCTTCCCCCCTGGCTACTTACCTCTCTCTCTCTCTCTTCCCCCTGGCTACTTACCTCTCTCTCTCTCTTCCACCTGGCTACTTACCTCTCTCTCTCTTCCCCCTGGCTACTTACCTCTCTCTCTATCTCTTCCCCCTTGGCTACTTACCTCTCTCCATCTCTCTCTCTTCCCCCTGGCTACTTACTCTCTCTCTCTCTGTCTTTTCCCCCTGGCTACTTACCTCTCTCTCTCTTCCCCCTGGCTACTTACCTCTCTCTCTCTTCCCCCTGGCTACTTACCTCTCTCTCTCTCTTCCCCCTGGCTACTTACCTCTCTCTCTCTCTTCCCCCTGGCTACACACCTCTCTCTCTCGCTCTCTTCCCCCTGGTTACTTACCTGTCTCTCTCTCTTCCCCCTGGCTACTTACCTCTCTCTCTCTCTCTCTTCCCCCCTGGCTACATACCCCTCTCTCTCTTCCCCCTGGCTACTTACCTCTCTCTCTTCCCTCTGGCTACTTACTCTCTCTCTTCCCCTGGCTACTTACTCTCTCTCTCTTCCCCCTGGCTACTTACCTCTCTCTCTCTCTCTTCCCCCTGGCTACTTACCTCTCTCTCTTCCCCCTGGCTACTTACCTCTCTCTCTCTCTCCCCCCTGGCTACTTACCTCTCTCTCTCTCTTCCCCCTGGCTACTTACCTCTCTCTCTCGCTCTCTCTTCCCCCCTGGTTACTTACCTCTCTCTCTCTTCACCCCTGGCTACTTACCTCTCTCTCTCTCTCTCTTCCCCCTGGCTACTTACCCTCTCTCTCTTCCCCCTGGCTACTTACTCTCTCTCTCTTCCCCTCTGGCTACTTACCTCTCTCTCTCTTCCCCCTGGCTACTTACCTCTCTCTCTCTTCCGCCCTGGCTACTTACCTCTCTCTCTTCCCCCTGGCTACTTACCTCTCTCTCTTCCCCCCTGGCTACTTACCTCTCTCTCTCTCTCTCTTCCTCCCTGGTTACTTACCTCTCTCTCTCTTCACCCCCTGGCTACTTACCTCTCTCTCTCTCTTCCCCTCTGGCTACTTACCTCTCTCTCTCTCTCTTCCCCCCTGGCTACTTACCCCTCTCTCTCTCTCTTCCCCCTGGCTACTTACCTCTCTCTCTCACTCTCGTTCCCCCTGGCTACTTACCTCTCTCTCTCTCTTCCCCTGGCTACTTACTCTCTCTCTCTCTTCCCCCTGGCTACTTACTCTCTCTCTCTCTCTTCCCCCTGGATACTTACCCTCTCTCTCCCTCTCTTCCCCCCTGGCTACTTACCTCTCTCTCTCTCTCTTCCCCCCTGGCTACTTATCTCTCTCTCTTTCCCCCTGGCTACTTACCTCTCTCTCTCTCTCTTCCCTGCTGGCTACTTACCACTCTCTCTCTTCCCCCTTGGCTACTTACCTCTCTATCTCTCTCTTCCCCCCTGGCTACTTACCTCTCTCTCTCTCTCTTCCCCCTGGCTTACTTCTCTCTCTCTCTTCCCCCTGGCTACTTACCTCTCTCTCTCTCTCTCTTCCCCCTGGCTACTTACCTCTCTCTCTTCCCCCTGGCTACTTACCTCTCTCTCTCTTCCCCCTGGCTACTTACCTCTCTCTCTCTTCCCCCTGGCTACTTACCTCTCTCTCTCTCTTCCCCCTGGCTACTTACCTCTCTCTCTCTCTTCCCCCTGGCTACTTACCTCTCTCTCTCTCTTCCCCCTGGCTACTTACCTCTCTCGCTCTCTCTCGCTTTCCCCCTGGCTACTTACGTCTCTCTTCCCCCTTGCTACTTACTCTCTCTCTTCCCCCTGGCTACTTACTCTCTCTCTCTTCCCCCTGGCTACTTACCTCTCTCTCTCTCTCTTCCCCCCTGGCTACTTACCTCTCTCTCTCGCTCTCTCTTCCCCCCTGGTTACTTACCTCTCTCTCTCTTCACCCCTGGCTACTTACCTCTCTCTCTCTCTTCCCCTCTGGCTACTTACCTCTCTCTCTCTTCCCCTCTGGCTACTTCCCTCTCTCTCTCTCTTCCCCCCTGGCTACTTACCTCTCTCTCTCTCTTCTCCCCTGGCTACTTACCTCTCTCTCTCTCCCTTCCCCCCTGGCTACTTACCTCTCTCTCTCTTCCCCCCTGGCTACTTACCTCTCTCTCTTCCCCCCTGGCTACTTACCTCTCTCTCTCTTCCCCCCTGGTTACTTACCTCTCTCTCTTCACCCCCTGGCTACTTACCTCTCTCTCTCTCTTCCCCTCTGGCTACTTACCTCTCTCTCTCTCTTCCCCCTGGCTACTTACCCCTCTCTCTCTCTCTTCCCCCTGGCTACTTACCTCTCTCTCTCTCTCTCGTTCCCCCTGGGTACTTACCTCTCTCTCTCTTCCCCCTGGCTACTTCCCCCTCTCTCTCTCTCTTCCCCACTGGCTACTTACCTCTCTCTCTCTCTCTTCCCCCCTGGATACTTACCTCTCTCTCTCAATCCCTCTCTTCCCCCTGGCTACTTACCTCTCTCTCTCTCTCTCTCTTCCCCCCTGGCTACTTATCTCTCTCTCTCTTTCCCCCTGGCTACGTACCTCTCTCTCTCTCTCTTCCCCGCTGGCTACTTACCACTCTCTCTCTTCCCCCTTGGCTACTTACCTCTCTCTCTCTCTTACCCCCTGGCTACTTACCTCTCTCTCTCTCTCTTCCCCCCTGGCTAGTTACCTCTCTCTCTCTCTCTTCCCCCTGGCTAGTTACCCTCTCTCTCTCTCTCTCTTCCCCCTGGCTACTTACCTCTCTCTCTCTCTACCCCCTGGCTACTTACCTCTCTCTCTCTCTTCCCCCTGGCTACTTACCTCTCTCTCTCTCTCTCTTCCCCCCTGGCTACTTACCTCTCTCTCTCTTCCCCCCTGGCTACTTACCTCTCTCGCTCTCTCTCGCTTTCCCCCTGGCTACTTACGTCTCTCTCTTCCCCCCTGGCTACTTACCTCTCTCTCGCTCTCTTCCCCCTGGCTACTTACCTCTCTCTCTCTCGCTCTTTCCCCCTGGCTACTTACGTCTCTCTCTTCCCCCTGGCTACTTACCTCTCTCTCTCTCTTCCCCCCTGGCTACTTACCTCTCTCTCTCTCTCTCTCTTCCCCCTGGCTACATACCTCTCTCTCTCTTCTTTCTTCCCCCTGGCTACTTACCTCTCTCTCTCTCTTCCCCCTGGCTACTTACCTCCTCTCTCTCTCTCTTCCCCCTGGCTACATACCCTCTCTCTCTCTCTTCCCCCTGGCTACTTACCTCTCTCTCTCTCTCTCTTCCCCCTGGCTACTTAATCTCTCTCTCTCTCTTCTCCCCTGGCTACTTACCCTCTCTCTCTCTTCCCCCTGGCTACTTACCTCTCTCTCTCTTCCCCCTGGCTACTTACCTCTCTCTCTTACCCCCTGGCTACATACCTCTCTCTCTCTTCCCCCTGGCTACTTACCTCTCTCTCTCTCTCTCTCTTCCCCCCTGGCTACTTAAATCTCTCTCGCTCTCTTCCCCCCTGGCTACTTACCTCTCTCTCTTCCCCCCTGGCTACTTACCTCTCTCTCTCTCTCTCTCTCTCTCTCTCTTCCTCCCTGGCTACTTACCTCTCTCTCTTCCCCCTGGCTACTTACTCTCTCTTCCCCCTGGCTACATACCTCTCTCTCTTCCCCCTGGCTACTTACTCTCTCTCTTTCCCCCTGGCTACTTACCTCTCTCTCTTCCCCCCTGGATACTTACCTCTCGCTCTCTCTCTCTTCCCCCTGGCGACTTACCTCTCTCTCTCTTCCCCCTGGCTACTTACCTCTCTCTCTATCACTTCCCCCCTGGCTACTTACCTCTCTATCTCTTTCACCCTGGCAACTTACCTCTCTCTCTCTTCCCCCTGGCTACTTACCTCTCTCTCTCTCTCTCTTCCCCCATGGCTACTTACCTCTCTCTCTTCCCCCTGGCTACTTACCTCTCTCTCTCTTTTCCCCCCTGGCTACTTACCTCTTTCTCTCTCTCTCTCTCTTTTCACCCCTGGCTACTTACCTCTTTCTCTCTCTCTCTCTCTCTCTTTTCCCCCCTGGCTACTTAACTCTCTCTCTGTCTTTTCCCCCCTGGCTACTTACCTCTCTCTCTCTGTTTTCCCCCCTGGTTACTTACCTCTCTCTCTCTTTCCCCCCCATGCTACTTACCTCTCTCTCTCTCTCTATCTCTCTCTCTGTCTTTTCACCCCTGGCTAATTACCTCTCTTTGTCTCTCTTTTCCCCCCTGGCTACTTACCTCTCTCTCTCTCTTTTCCCCCTGGCTACTTACCTCTCTCTCTCTCTCTCTCTCTTTTCCCACTGGCTACTTAACTCTCTCTCTTTTCCCCTGGCTACTTACTTCTCTCTCTCTCTTTTCCCCCTGGCTACTTACCTCTCTCTCTCTCTTTTCACCCCTGGCTACTTAACTCTCTCTCTCTCTCTCTCTCTCTCTCTCTCTCTCTCTCTCTCTCCCCCTTGGCTACTTACCCTCTCTCTCTCTCTTCCCCCCTGGCTACTTACCTCTCTCTCTTCCCCCCTGGATACTTACCTCTCGCTCTCTCTCTTCCCCCTGGCTACTTACCTCTCTCTCTCTCTTTCACCCTGGCTTCTTACCTCTCTCTCTCTCTTCCCCCTGGCTACTTACCTCTCTCTCTCTCTCTTCCCCCTGGCTACATACCTCTCTCTCTCTTCCCCCTGGCTACTTACTCTCTCTCTTTCCCCCTGGCTACTTACTCTCTCTCTCTCTTCCCTCTGGCGACTTAATTCTCTCTCTCTTCCCCCTGGCCACTTACCTCTCTCTCTCTTCCCCCTGGCTACATACCTCTCTCTCTTCCCCCTGTCTACTTACCTCTCTCTCTCTTTCCCCCTGGCTACTTACCTCTCCCTCTTCCCCCCTGGATACTTACCTCTCTCTCTCTTCCCCCCTGGCGACTTACCTCTCTCTCTCTCTTCTCCCCCTGGCTACTTACCTCTCTCTCTATCTTCCCCCTGGCTACTTACCTCTCTCTCTCTCTTCCCCCTGGCTACTTACCTCTCTCTCTTCCCCCTGGCTACTTACCTCTCTCTCTCTCTCTTCCCCCCTGGCTACTTACTTCTCTCTCTCTCTTCCCCCCTGGCTACTTACCTCTCTCTCTCTTCCCCCTGGCTACTTACCTCTCTCTCTCTCTGTCTTTTCACCCCTGGCTACTTAACTCTCTCTCTCTTTTCCCCCCTGGCTACTTACTTCTCTCTCTATTCCCCCTGGCTACTTACCTCTCTCTCTCTCTTTCTTCCCCACTGGCTACTTACCTCTCGCTCTCTCTCTTCCCCCCTGGCTACTTAACTGTCTCTCTCTCTCTCTTCCCCCTGGCTACTTACCTCTCTCTCTCTCTCTCTTCCCCCCTGGCTACTTAACTCTCTCTCTCTGTGTCTTTTCCCCCTGGTTACTGACCTCTCTCTCTCTCTCTTCCCCCCTGGCTACTTACCTCTCTCTCTCTCTGTGTCTTTTTCCCCTGGCTACTTACCTCTCTCTCTCTGTGTGTCTTTTCCCCCTGGCTACTTACCTCTCTCTCTCTCTTCCCCCTGGCTAGTTACCTCTCTCTCTCTCTCTCTTCCCCCCTGGCTACTTAACTCTCTCTCTCTCTTCCGCCCTGGCTACTTACCTCTCTCTCTCTCTCTCACTCTCTCTTCCCCTCTGGCTACTTTCCTCTCTCTCTCTTCCCCCCTGGCTACTTACCTCTCTCTCTCTCTCTTCCACCCTGGCTACTTACCTCTCTCTCTCTCTCTCTCTTCGCCCCTGGCTACTTACTTTCTCTCTCTCTTCCCCCTGGCTACTTACCTCTCTCTCTTCCCCCCTGGCTACTTACCTCTCTCTCTCTCTCTTTCCCCCTGGCTACTTAACACTCTCTCTCTCTTTTCCCCCTGGCTACTTACTTCTCTCTCTCTATTCCCCCCTGGCTACATACCTCTCTCTCTCTTTCTTCCCCCCTGGCTACTTACCTCTCGCTCTCTCTCTTCCCCCTGGCTACTTAACTCTCTCTCTCTCTCTCTCCCCCCCTGGCTACTTACCTCTCTCTCTCTCTTCCCCCTGGCTACTTACCTCTCTCTCTGTGTGTGTCTTTTTGCCCCTGGCTACTGACCTCTCTCTCTCTATCATCCCCCCTGGCTACTTACCTCTCTCTCTCTCTATGTCTTTTTCCCCTGGCTACTTACCTCTCTCTCTCTGTGTGTCTTTTCCCCCTGGCTACTTACCTCTCTCTATCTCTCTTCCCCTGGCTACTTACCTCTCTTTCTCTCTCTTCCCCCCTGGCTACTTACCTCTCTCTCTCTCTTCCGCCCTGGCTACTTACCTCTGTCTCTCTCTTTTCCCCCCATGCTACTTACCTCTCTCTCTCTTTTCCCCCATGCTACTTACCTCTCCCTCTCTCTCTGTCTTTTCACCCCTGGCTAATTACCTCTCTTTCTCTCTCTTTTCCCCCCTGGCTACTTACCTCTCTCTCTCTCTTCCCCCTGGCTACTTACCTCTCTCTCTCTCTCTTCGCCCCTGGCTACTTACTTCTCTCTCTCTCTTCCCCCCTGGCTACTTACCTCTCTCTTCCCCCTGGCTACTTACCTCTCTCTCTCTCTTTCTTCCCCCCTGGCTACTTACCTCTCGCTCTCTCTCTTCCCCCTGGCTACTTAACTCTCTCTCTCTCTCCCCCTGGCTACTTACCTCTCTCTCTCTCTCTTCCCCCCTGGCTACTTACCTCTCTCTCTGTGTGTGTCTTTTTGCCCCTGGCTACTGACCTCTCTCTCTCTCTCATCCCCCCTGGCTACTTACCTCTCTCTCTCTCTATGTCTTTTTCCCCTGGCTACTTACCTCTCTCTCTCTGTGTGTCTTTTCCCCCTGGCTACTTACCTCTCTCTATCTCTCTTCCCCTGGCTACTTACCTCTCTCTCTCTCTCTCTTCCCCCCTGGCTACTTACCTCTCTCTCTCTCTTCCGCCCTGGCTACTTACCTCTGTCTCTCTCTTTTCCCCCCATGCTACTTACCTCTCTCTCTCTCTCTTTCCCCCCATGCTACTTACCTCTCCCTCTCTCTCTGTCTTTTCACCCCTGGCTAATTACCTCTCTTTCTCTCTCTTTTCCCCCCTGGCTACTTACCTCTCTCTCTCTCTTTTCCTCCCTGGCGACTTACCTCTTTCTCTCTCTCTCTTTCCCCCCCTGGCTACTTACCTCTCTCTCTCTCCTTTCCCCCCATACTACTTACCTCTCTCTCTCTCTCTGTCTTTTCACCCCTGCTAATTACCTCTCTTTCTCTCTCTTTTCCCCCCTGGCTACTTACCTCTCTCTCTCTCTTTTCCCCCTGGCTACTAACCTCTCTCTCTCTCTCTTTTCCCCCTGACTACTTAACTCTCTCTCTTTTCCCCCTGGCTACTTACCTCTCTCTCTCTCTTATCCCCCTGGCTACTTACCTCTCTCTCTCTCTCTTCCCTTCTGGCTACTTACCTCTCTATCTCTCTGTCTTTCCCCCCCTGGCTACTTACCTCTCTCTCTCTCTCTTCCCCCCTGGCTACTTACCTCTCTCTCTCTCTCTTCGCCCCTGGCTACTTACTTCTCTCTCTCTCTTCCCCCCTGGCTACTTACCTCTCTCTCTCTTCCCCCCTGGCTACTTACCTCTCTCTCTCTTCCCACCTGGCTACTTACCTCTCTCTCTCTCTCTCTTCCCCCCTGGCTACTTAACTCTCTCTCTCTCTTTTCCCCCCTGGCTACTTACTTATCTCTCTCTATTCCCCCCTGGCTACTTACCTCTCTCTCTCTTTCTTCCCCCCTGGCTACTTACCTCTCGCTCTCTCTCTCTGTCTTTTTCCCCTGGCTACTTACCTCTCTCTGTCTGTGTGTCTTTTCCCCCTGGCTACTTACCTCTCTCTCTCTCTCTCTTCCCCCTGGCTACTTACCTCTCTCTCTCTCTTCCGCCCTGGCTACTTACCTCTCGCTCTCTCTCTTCCCCCCTGGCTACTTAACTCTCTCTCTCTCTCTTCACTCCTGGCTACTTACCTCTCCCTCTCTCTCTCTCTCTTCCCCCTGGCTACTTACCTCTCTCTCTCTCTCTTCCCCCCTGGCTACTTACCTCTCTCTCTCTTCCGCCCTGGCTACTTACCTCTCTCTCTCTCTCTTCCCACCTGGCTACTTACCTCTCTCTCTGTGGCTTTTCCTCCCTGGCTACTTACCTCTCTCTCTGTGTCTTTCCCCCCCTGGCTACTTACCTCTCTCTCTCTCTCTATTCCCCCCTGGCTACTTACCTCTTTCTCTCTCTCGCTCTCTTTTCCCCCCTGGCTACTTACCTCTCTCTCTCTTTTCACCCCTGGCTACTTACCTCTCTCTCTCTCTTTTCCCCCCATGCTACTTACCTCTCTCTCTCTGTCTTTTCACCCCTTGCTAATTACCTCTCTTTCTCTCTCTTTTCCCCCTGGCTACTTACCTCTCTCTCTTTTCCCCCTGGCTACTTACCTCTCTCTCTCTCTTTTCCCCCTGGCTACTTAACTCTCTCTCTCTTTTCCCCACTGGCTACTTACTTCTCTCTCTCTCTCTTTTCCACCTGGCTACTTACCCCTCTCTCTCTCTCTTTCTTCCCCCCTGGCTACTTACCTCTTGCTCTCTCTCTTCCCCCCTGGCTACTTAACTCTCTCTCTCTCTCTCTCTTCCCCCCTGGCTACTTACTCTCTCTCTCTGTGTCTTTTTCCCCTGGCTACTTACCTCTCTGTCTGTGTGTCTTTTCCCCCTAGCTACTTACCTCTCTCTCTCTCTCTTCCCCCTGGCTACTTACCTCTCTCTCTCTCTTCCCCCCTGGCTACTTACCTCTCTCTCTCTTCCCCCCTGGCTACTTACCTCTCTCTCTCTCTTTTCCCCCTGGCTACTTAACTCTCTCTCTCTTTTCCCCACTGGCTACTTACGTCTCTCTCTCTCTCTCTTTTCCACCTGGCTACTTACCTCTCTCTCTCTCTTTTCCCCCTGGCTACTTACCTCTCTCTCTCTCTTTTCCCCCTGGCTACTTAACTCTCTCTCTCTTTTCCCCACTGGCTACTTACTTCTCTCTCTCTCTTTTCCCCCTGGCTACTTAACTCTCTCTCTCTTTTCCCCACTGGCTACTTACTTCTCTCTTTCTCTCTCTTTTCCCCACTGGCTACTTACCTCTCTCTCTCTTTTCCCCCTGGCTACTTACCTCTCTCTTTTCCCCCTGGCTACTTAACTCTCTCTCTCTTTTCCCCACTGGCTACTTACTTCTCTCTCTCTCTTTTCCACCTGGCTACTTACCTCTCTCTCTCTCTCTTTTCCCCCTGGCTACTTACCTCTCTCTCTCTCTTATCCCCCCTGGCTACTTACCTCTCTCTCTCTCTGTCTTTTACCCCCTGGCTACTTACCTCTCTCTCTCTCTCTCTTCGCACCTGGCTACTTACCTCTCTCTCTCTCTGTCTTTTACCCCCTGGCTACTTACCTCTCTCTCTCTCTTCGCCCCTGGCTACTTACCTCTCTCTCTCTCTCTCTTTCCCCCTGGCTACTTACCTCTCTCTCTCTCTTTTCCCCCCTGGCAACTTACTTCTCTCTCTCTCTTTTCCCCCCTGGCTACTTACCTCTCACTCTCTCTATTTTCCCTCCTGGCTACTTACTTCTCTCTCTCTCCCTCTTTCCCCCTGGCTACTTACCTCTCTGTCTCTCTCTCTTTCCCCCAGGCTACTTACCTCTCTCCCTCTTTCCCCTGGCTACTTACCTCTCTCTCTTTCCCCCTGGCTGCTTACCTCTCTCTCTTTTTTCCCCCGGCTACTTCACTTTCTCTCTCTCTCTTCCCCTGGCTACTTACCTCTCTCTCTCTCTCTTTCCTCCTGGCTACTTACTCTCTCTTTTCCCCCTGGCTGCTTACCTCTCTCTTTTCCCCTGGCTACTTCCATCTCTCTCTCTTTCCCCCTGGCTGCTTACCTCTCTCTCTTTTTCCCCCGGCTACTTCACTTTCTCTCTCTCTTTTCCCTGGCTACTTACCTCTCTCTCTCTCTTTTCCCTGGCTACTTACCTCTCTCTCTCTCTCTCTCTTTCCCCCTGGCTGCTTACCTCTCTCTCTTTCCCCCCTGGCAACTTACTTCTCTCTCTCTCTTTTCCCCCCTGGCTACTTACCTCTCACTCTCTCTATTTTCCCTCCTGGCTACTTACTTCTCTCTCTCTCCCTCTTTCCCCCTGGCTACTTACCTCTCTGTCTCTCTCTCTTTCCCCCAGGCTACTTACCTCTCTCCCTCTTTCCCCCTGGCTACTTACCTCTCTCTCTCTTTCCCCCTGGCTGCTTACCTCTCTCTCTCTTTTTCCCCCGGCTACTTCACTTTCTCTCTCTCTCTCTTCCCCTGGCTACTTACCTCTCTCTCTCTCTCTTTCCTCCTGGCTACTTACCTCTCTCTCTTTTCCCCCCTGGCTGCTTACCTCTCTCTCTTTTCCCCTGGCTACTTCCATCTCTCTCTCTCTCTTTCCCCCTGGCTGCTTACCTCTCTCTCTCTTTTTCCCCCGGCTACTTCACTTTCTCTCTCTCTCTTTTCCCCTGGCTACTTACCTCTCTCTCTCTCTTTTCCCCTGGCTACTTACCTCTCTCTCTCTCTCTCTCTCTTTCCCCCCTGGCTGCTTACCTCTCTCTCTTTTCCCCTGGCTACTTCCCTCTCTCTCTCTTTTCCCCTGGCTACTTACCTCTCTCTCTCTCTCTTTTCCCCCTGGCTACTTACCTCTCTCTCTCTTTTCCCCCCTGGCTACTTACCTCTCTCTCTCTTTTCACCCCTGGCTACTTACCTCTCTCTCTCTCTTTTCCCCCCATGCTACTTACCTCTCTCTCTCTCTGTCTTTTCACCCCTTGCTAATTACCTCTCTTTCTCTCTCTTTTCCACCCTGGCTACTTACCTCTCTCTCTCTTTTCCCCCTGGCTACTTACCTCTCTCTCTCTCTTTTCCCCCTGGCTACTTAACTCTCTCTCTCTTTTCCCCACTGGCTACTTACTTCTCTCTCTCTCTTTTCCACCTGGCTACTTACCCCTCTCTCTCTCTCTTTCTTCCCCCCTGGCTACTTACCTCTCGCCTTCTCTCTTCCCCCCTGGCTACTTAACTCTCTCTCTCTCTTCCCCCTGGCTACTTACCTCTCTCTCTCTCTGTGTCTTTTTCCCCTGGCTACTTACCTCTCTCTGTCTGTGTGTCTTTTCCCCCTAGCTACTTACCTCTCTCTCTCTCTCTTCCCCCTGGCTACTTACCTCTCTCTCTCTGTTTTCACCCCTGGCTACTTACCTCTCTCTCTCTCTTCCCCCTGGCTACTTACCTCTCTTTCTCTCTCTTTTCCCCCCTGGCTACTTACCTCTCACTCTCTTTTCCCCCTGGCTACTTACCTCTCTCTCTCTCTTTTCCCCCTGGCTAATTAACTCTCTCTCTCTTTTCCCCACTGGCTACTTACTTCTCTCTCTCTCTCTCTTTTCCAACTGGCTACTTACCCCTCTCTCTCTCTCTTTCTTCCCCCCTGGCTACTTACCTCTCGCTCTCTCTCTTCCCCCCTGGCTACTTAACTCTCTCTCTCTCTCTCTCTTCCCCCCTGGCGACTTACCTCTCTCTCTCTCTGTGTCTTTTTCCCCTGGCTACTTACCTCTCTCTGTCTGTGTGTCTTTTCCCCCTAGCTACTTACCTCTCTCTCTCTCTCTTCCCCCTGGCTACTTACCTCTCTCTCTCTCTCTCTTCCCACCTGGCTACTAACCTCTCTCTCTGTGTCTTTTCCTCCCTGGCTACTTACCTCTCTCTCTCTGTTTTCACCCCTGGCTACTTACCTCTCTCTCTCTCTTTTCCCCCCATGCTACTTACCTCTCTCTCTCTCTGTCTTTTCACCCCTTGCTAATTACCTCTCTTTCTCTCTCTTTTCCCCACTGGCTACTTACCTCTCTCTCTCTTTTCCCCCTGGCTACTTACCTCTCTCTCTCTCTTTTCCCCCTGGCTACTTAACTCTCTCTCTCTTTTCCCCAATGGCTACTTACTTCTCTCTCTCTCTCTCTTTTCCACCTGGCTACTTACCTCTCTCTCTCTCTTTTCCCCCTGGCTACTTACCTCTCTCTCTCTCTTTTCCCCCTGGCTACTTAACTCTCTCTCTCTTTTCCCCACTGGCTACTTACTTCTCTCTCTCTCTCTCTTTTCCCCCTGGCTACTTAACTCTCTCTCTCTTTTCACCACTGGCTACTTACTTCTCTCTTATTCTCTCTTTTCCCCACTGGCTACTTACCTCTCTCTCTCTTTTCCCCCTGGCTACTTACCTCTCTCTCTCTCTTTTCCCCCTGGCTACTTAACTCTCTCTCTCTTTTCCCCACTGGCTACTTACTTCTCTCTCTCTCTCTTTTCCACCTGGCTACTTACCTCACTCTCTCTCTCTTTTCCCCCTGGCTACTTACCTCTCTCTCTCTCTTATCCCCCCTGGCTACTTACCTCTCTCTCTCTCTCTCTGTCTTTTACCCCCTGGCTACTTACCTCTCTCTCTCTCTCTCTTTGCCCCTGGCTACTTACCTCTCTCTCTCTCTCTCTTTCCCCCTGGCTACTTACATCTCTCTCTCTCTTTTCCCCCCTGGCAACTTACTTCTCTCTCTCTCTTTTCCCCCCTGGCTACTTACCTCTCACTCTCTCTATTTTCCCTCCTGGCTACTTACTTCTCTCTCTCTCTCTCTTTCCCCCTGGCTACTTACCTCTCTGTCTCTCTCTCTTTCCCCCAGGCTACTTACCTCTCTCCCTCTTTCCCTCTGGCTACTTACCTCTCTCTCTCTTTCCCCCTGGCTGCTTACCTCTCTCTCTCTTTTCCCCTGGCTACTTCACTTTCTCTCTCTCTCTCTTTTCCCCTGGCTACTTACCTCTCTCTCTCTCTTTTCCCCCTGGCTGCCTACCTCTCTCTCTCTTTTCCTCTGGCTACTTCCCTCTCTCTCTCTCTCTTTTCCCCTGGCTACTTACCTCTCTCTCTCTCTCTTTTCCCCTGGCTACTTACCTCTCTCTCTCTCTCTTTTCCCCCTGGCTACTTACCTCTCTCTCTCTTTTCCCCCCTGGCTACTTACATCTCTCTCTCTCTCTCTTTTCCCCCTGGCTACTGACCTCTCTCTCTCTCTTTTCCCCCCTGGCAACTTACCTCTCTCTCTCTCTCTTTTCCCCCCTGGCTACTTACCTCTCTCTCTCTCTTTTCCCCCCTGGCTACTTACCTCTCTCTCTCTCTTTTCCCCCTGGCAACTTACCTCTCTCTCTCTTTCTCCCTCGCTACTTACCTCTCTCTCTATTTTCCCCACTGGCTACTTACATCTCTCTCTTTTTCCCTCCTGGCTACTTACCTCTCTCTCTCTTTCCCCCTGGCTACTTACCTCTCTCTCTCTCTCTGTCATTTCCCCCCTGGCTACTTACCTCTCTCTCTGTGTCTTCTCCCCCCTGGCTACTTACCTCTCTCTCTATTTTCCCTCCTGGCTACTTACTTCTCTCTCTCTCTCTTTCCCCCTGGCTACTTACCTCTCTCTCTCTCTCTTTTCCCCTGTGTACTTACCTCTCTCTCTCTCTTTTCCCCTTGGCTACTTACCTCTCTCTCTCTCTCTCTTTTCCCCCTGGCTACTTACATCTCTCTCTCTCTCTCTCTTTTCCCCCTGGCTACTGACCTCTCTCTCTCTCCTTTCCCCCTGGCTACTTACCTCTCTCTCTCTCTCTTTTCCCCTTGTAACTTACCTCTCTCTCTCTTTTCCCCTGTCTACTTACCTCTCTCTCTCTCTCTCTCTTTCCCCCTGGCTACTTACCTCTCTCTCTCTCTCTTTTCCCCCTGGCTACTTAACTCTCTCTCTTTTCCCCCCTGGCTACTTACTTCTCTCTCTCTCTCTTTCCCCCCCTGGCTACTTACCTCTCTCTCTATCTATTTTTCCCCCTGGCCACTTACCTCTCTCTCTCTCTCTTTTCCCCTGGCAACTTACCTCTCTCTCTCTTTTTTCACCTGGCTACTTACCTCTCTCTCTCTCTCTTTCCCCCTGGCAACTTACCTCTCTCTCTCTCTCTTTTCCCCCTGGCTACTTAACTCTCTTTCTCTCTTTTCCCCCCTGGCTACTGACTTCTCTCTCTCTCTTTCCCCCCCTGGCTACTTACCTCTCTCTCTCTCTCCTTTTCCCCCTGGCTACTTAACTCTCTCTCTCTCTTTTCCCCCCTGGCTACTTACCTCTCTCTCTTTTCCCCTCTGGCTACTTACCTCTCTCTCTCTTTCCCCCTGGCTACTTACCTCTCTCTCTCTTTTCCCCTCCTGGCTACTTACCTCTCTCTCTCTCTCTCTCTATTTTCCCCACTGGCTACTTACCTCTCTCTCTTTTTTCCCCCCTGACTACTTACCTCTCTCTCTGTCTTTTCCCCCCTGGCTACTTACCTCTCTCTCTCTCTGTCATTTCCCCTCCTGGCTACTTGCCTCTCTCTCTCTCTTTCCCCCTGGCCACTTACCTCTCTCTCTCTCTCTCTCTGTCATTTCCCCCTGGCTACTTACCTCTCTCTCTCTCTCTCTTCCCCCCTGGCTACTTACCTCTCTCTCTCTCTCTTCCCCTGGCTACTTACCTCTCTCTCTCTCTCTCTTCCCACCTGGCTACTTACCTCTCTCTCTGTGTCTTTTCCTCCCTGGCTACTTACCTCTCTCTCTGTGTCTTTTCTCCCCTGGCAACTTACCTCTCTCTCTTTTTTTTCACCTGGCTACTTACCTCTCTCTCTCTCTCTCTCTTTCCCTCCTGGCAACTTACCTCTCTCTCTCTCTCTTTTCCCCCTGGCTACTTAACTCTCTTTCTCTCTTTTCCCCCCTGGCTACTGACTTCTCTCTCTCTCTCTTTCCCCCCCTGGCTACTTACCTCTCTCTCTCTCTCTCCTTTCCCCCCTGGCTACTTACCTCTCTCTCTCTCTTTTCCCCCTGGCTACTTACCTCTCTCTCTCTCTTTTCCCCCCTGGCTACTTACTCTCTCTCTTTCCCCCTGGCTACTTACCTCTCTCTCTCTTTTCCCCTCCTGGCTACTTACCTCTCTCTCTCTCTCTATTTTCCCCACTGGCTACTTACCTCTCTCTCTTTTTCCCCCCTGGCTACTTACCTCTCTCTCTGTCTTTTCCTCCCTGGCTACTTACCTCTCTCTCTCTCTGTCATTTCCCCCCTGGCTACTTGCCTCTCTCTCTCTCTTTCCCCCTGGCTACTTACCTCTCTCTCTCTCTCTGTCATTTCCCCCTGGCTACTTACCTCTCTCTCGCTCTTCCCCCCTGGCTACTTACCTCTCTCTCTCTCTTCCGCCCTGGCTACTTACCTCTCTCTCTCTCTTCCCCCTGGCTACTTACCTCTCTCTCTCTCTCTCTCTCTTCCCACCTGGCTACTTACCTCTCTCTCTGTGTCTTTTCCTCCCTGGCTACTTACCTCTCTCTCTGTGTCTTTTCTCCCCTGGCTACTTACCTCTCTCTCTCTCTCTTTTCCCCACTGGATACTTACCTCATTCTCTCTCTCTCTCTCTTTTGCCCCCTGGCTACTTACCTCTCTCTCTCTCTCTCTTTTCCCCCCTGGCTACTTAACTCTCTCTCTGTCTTTTCCCCCCTGGCTACTTACCTCTCTCTCTCTGTTTCCCCCCCTGGCTACTTACCTCTCTCTCTCTCTTTTCCCCCCATGCTACTTACCTCTCTCTCTCTCTCTCTCTCTCTGTCTTTTCACCCCTTGCTAATTACCTCTCTTTCTCTCTCTTTTCCCCCCCTGGCTACTTACCTCTCTCTCTCTCTTTTCCCCCTGGCTACTTACCTCTCTCTCTCTTTTCCCCTGGCTACTTAACTCTCTCTCTCTTTTCCCCCCTGGCTACTTACTTCTCTCTCTCTCTCTCTTTTCCACCTGGCTACTTACATTTACATTTACATTTAAGTCATTTAGCAGACGCTCTTATCCAGAGCACTTACCTCTCTCTCTCTCTTTTTCCCCTGGCTACTTACCTCTCTCTCTCTCTTATCCCCCTGGCTACTTACCTCTCTCTCTCTCTCTCTTCCCCTCTGGCTACTTACCTGTCTCTCTCTTTCCCCCTGGCTACTTACCTCTCTCTCTCTTTTCCCCTCCTGGCTACTTACCTTTCTCTCTCTCTCTATTTTCCCCACTGGCTACTTACCTCTCTCTTTTCCCCCCTGGCTACTTACCTCTCTCTCTGTCTTTTCCCCCCTGGCTACTTACCTCTCTCTCTCTCTCTCTCTCTCTCTGTCATTTCCCCCTGGCTACTTACCTCTCTCTCTCTCTTCCCCCCTGCCTACTTACCTCTCTCTCTCTCTTCCGCCCTGGCTACTTACCTCTCTCTCTCTCTTCCCCCTGGCTACTTACCTCTCTCTCTCTCTCTTCCCACCTGGCTACTTACCTCTCTCTCTGTGTCTTTTCCTCCCTGGCTACTTACCTCTCTCTCTGTGTCTTTTCTCCCCTGGCTACTTACCTCTCTCTCTCTC